>NC_089199.1:22785492-22812434 GCF_963930695.1 Labrus bergylta | reverse complement strand
GAAATCAGAATATAAAAAATCAGATTAAAAACAGAAGAAATGAAAGTGTAACAACGATGTCATGATAATCAATTAGCTCCACCTGTTTCTTTATTAAAACCACACTCTACCCAGGACTGATTAATTATCAGTGATGTATCTCCCCCCCCCTTTCTCTCTCTCTCTTTCTCTCGCCCTGGTTTCTGACTCTATCGGCTGTCCTATTTCTAAAATAAATGAACAAAAAGCCAAAAAAATAAACCTTTGACAAACAAAAACAAACAGATGTTTTATAAGCTGGTCTCTCTGAAGCTGAATTCAAACGTCCAGCTGCATCCACAACTCTGTTTTGTCAGACAGAAAAAAAGCCCTCGACGTCCATGGACCTCATTAAAATGCTCATTCTGATGTCACGCTACTTTGGAGATCAGGATGCAGAAGGTCATGTGACTTTGAAAAGATGATGCTTCCTGTTCTAAAGAAAGGAAGAGACGTGATCAAATCTGCTCACTTTAAGCCAACACAGAGGTGTGTTAGCATGACAATCATAGCCCTGCGTGTGTGTGTGTGTGCGTGCATGTGTGTGTGTGTGTGTGTGTGTGTGTTTGCGCGTGTGTGGAGAGAGAGCGCGACACACCTCACTGCTTCCTTTCCTCTTCTTTTGGTGAATGGCGTTGTGTCAGAGGAGCGTCAGAAGCTTCCTCTCTCTCTTTCACTCTGCTCTCATGGAGACTATAACACAGGGTGACATTTGACCTCTATGACATCACTTCCTGAAGGTGATTTAATTCACGAAACCCCTGACACAAAAGTCTGATGGCATTTTATATTTTCCATTAATGTCAAGAAATCTCTTAAAAACTCCACGCTGCATGAGTAATAGATCATACTCCAGCTCAGCAGCCAATCCATTTCCTACTTTTTAAACGCCATCGGCCTACAAAACTAAAGTAACAAGCGGCTTAAGGAAATAACAAAGGGTATTGTAGTACCAAGGGGTTGTTCGATATTATTCAGAAACACACTTAAGACGATAAACATTTTGGACGTACGGTATAACTCAAAGTCCCTGAGTCAATCTTTGGCAACCTTTAAAGACAAAGAGAAGGAGATGAAGAAGTGTTCATGAGAGCCACAACCTCCACCTTCTCTTCTTTGCCCTTTAACCTCGATGAGAAGGAGGAAGAGGAGCAGAGAGAGGTGACGGATGAAGGTTTTATCTTTTTTTTTTTGTTTGTCCAGCGGTGAATGTCTACTTTGTCCTTCCTCTTCCTTCTCTCCTTTGTCTTTAAAAGAAACTGTGAGGAGGTAAAAGATGCACAACCCCCCCCCCCCCCCCCCCCTCGTCCTCATATCTTTTATGAAAAGCTCTATGATGGAGGAAGAGGAGGACGAAGAGGAGCGTCCAGCTGTGACCTTCTCCTTTAGCCCTGAACATGACCCCTGCTTTGACGAGAAGCGAGCGAGGAAGAGGAGCAGTGACTCGTGTCATAAACCTCCTCCTCCCCCCCGCTCGTCTCCGTCCTTTTTTAAGCTCCGTCTTCCTCACCTCGATCCTCCGCGTCAATAGGAGGAAAGAGGAGCAGTGAGTCGTGTCTGAGCTCACGCCCACTTTGCTTTCGGCCTCCTAAGTTCGGCTTTTCTCCTCACGTCCCCGCCCGGTTCATGGCTGACTGCTCCTCATCCTCCTCTGTGTCCCTCCATCCTCCTTCTCAAGATAAAAAGACGGACATGAGGAGGCTTTGAACACTCAACATGGTGGTCGAAGAAGCGATAATAAAATGTTCAGGTCGTTTTTACCATTTACCTCCTGCACAAAGGCTTAAATTGTACAACATGTTTTTTTATAATTCAGTTATTTTTTGTCAACTAAGATCTCTCTCTCTCTCTCTCTCTCTCTCTCTCTCTCTCTCTCTCTCTCTCTCGCCCTGCAGATTGTTCTCTAAACTACCCGTTGGGGAAACATGTGATCCATGAGGTCACCAACGTCTCCTTCAGTCATCTCGCCTGCGACGATCAGGCCGCCGTGGTCGTCCACTGGTCCGCCAGCCCTCTAGGTACCTGTCTGTCTACCTGTCTACCTGCCGTGAGTGTGTGTGTGTGTGTGTGTGTGTGTGTGTGTGTGTGTGTGTGTGTGTGTGTGTGTGTGTGTGTGTGTGTGTGTGTGTGTGTGTGTGTGTGTGTGTGTGTGTGTGTGTGTGTGTGTGTGTGTGTGTGTGTGTGTGTGTGTGTGTGTGTGTGTGTGTGTGTGTGTGCTGAAGAAAGTCGGGGAAAGTTGGGGAGGAGGAACAGGACACTAAAACCTTCAAAGTGCTCAAATCTGTAAGATTACCCCGCTGTGTGAGTGTGTGTGAGTGTGTGTGAGTGTGTGTGAGTGTGTGTGTGTGAGTGTGTGTCAGTGTGTGTCAGTGTGTGTGAGTGTGTGTGAGTGTGTGTGAGTGTGTGTGTGTCCCTTTGATCAGGCCTGAAGAATAAGAAAGAGGATCACATCCCACACTACAATACCACTATTTGACCGTGAAGGAATGTGTGTGTGTGTGTGTGTGTGTGTGTGTGTGTTGCTGAGTGTAAGGTGAATCTCTCTCTCTCTCTGTCTCTCGCTCGCTCTCTCTCTCTCTCTCTGTGACAATGCACCCTGTTGTTTTCAGAGAGATGGAGGAGCTGGAGTCTCTCTGAAGTTACCTGATGAATTACAGATACTCAGGGAAGCAGCAGCGGATTTTTACGTTTTATTATCGATCCGGATCAAAGTGGTGACTGAGGCTGAGCAGGGTCGAGCTAGGCTTTATTAAATGTTATCATTAAACGTGAAGGAACAACCAGATCTGACCCTGACGGGAAGACAGAGTCTGAACCTGTCGCTAAAATGCAAAAACATCCTCGTCTGTCGTCGACTCTGCTGGAGAGACACAGAGAGGAATCTGCCCGGAGACAGAAAAACCTGTTCTGCCACTGCTCCGCTCACTCTCTCTCTTTCTCTCTCTCTCTCTCTCTTTGGCCTCCCTCGGATATTTCCTCACTCTCTTTATGGCCCTTAGACCTTTCACAAAAACTCCTGTGAATGTACCCTGACCCTGAACATGTACCTCAACTCAAAAAGTTTTCACCCTGACTTTCCCGGGACATTTTTTTGCCAGCCGCCTGGTGAAAGATCTGCATGACGTCAGGACTGGGTGGTGGTGACCTTTACATCACGTAACCGGTTTGATCTTCAAGCACATCTTCCCCTCTACTTGTTCAGTAGTCAATGAATATTTCTTATTACACGTAAGCTTTGATATGAAGGCTCAAACTGTCATCATAGCGTCAGACCGTCAGAAAATACTAGGAGGTTGTCAGGAGAAACTTGGGATAAAGCCGGACTTCAGAAATCCGTCTGTCTGTGTTCACACATGCAGCTCACCCTGGAAATATCTGCAAGTGTGAAAGCCCTATCAGTCTCCCCTCTTTCTCTCTTTTTCATCCTCCGATTTCTCTCTTTCTTCTCTTCCTACACATTCTCCCTCTTTATTTCTTCTTCTCTGTCTCTCTTTTCTTCTTCTTTTCTCTATCTTTCTTGCAGTCTCTCTCCTCCCCCCTTCTCTCTTTCTCTCTCTCTCTCTCTCTCCACTCCCCACAGAGCTAATAGGAAAAACGTGTCCTGTGGATGTAAAGGTGTAATTACAAGACAGACGAGTTTTCAAAGAGCAGGGAGGAGGAAATAAGGAGGAAGAAGGGGGAGAATTGAAGAGAGGGGGAGCTAGAGTAGGAGATAAAAAGGAAACAAGAGGGGTTAGAGGGTGTAAGGGGAATAAAGGAAACAAGGAAGAGATAAGTGGACAAAAGGAGGAGAGTGAAACGATGAGAAGATAAACTACTAAGAGAACAGGATGATGAGATAGCTAACAAGGAGAGGAGAAAAAAGTGGGCAAGGAAAGGAGACAAGGAGAAGTCATTCTGAAGAGGATAGGGAGCGAGTAAACAAGAAGAATGGAGAAGGAAAGTAAACAAGGAGATATCAGAAAAAAGGAGGACACGGTAAAAAAAAAAACAGAAACAAAAGAAAGTAGGTAACAGGAGAGAAGGAAGTGTGTAAAGGAAAGGAGATAAAAAGGAAGCAAGGAGAGGATGTAAAAAAAAAAATGTGCTCAAGGATTTGAAGCAGAATAAGAGGGTGAGAGAGGAAGAAGAAAGGAAAGGAAACAAGGAGAGAATGAAGGATGCTGATCATTATTGAAGATGTTTTTAATTTGTTGTGTCTCTGCAGGAATCGAGCACATTAAAGGGTTCAGAGTTTATCTGGAGGACAAAAACCCAGAAGGGAAACAGTGTCAACATCTGATCCTCAAAGACCCCCGACAGCTCAACTTCTCCTACAGGATCACGGTAGGGACAAAATGAATGCTTTTCTGTCGTGTTTATTTTTCATCTATTTCTGGCTAACTTCTCAAATCGAAGAGAAGCCAAGTTGAGAGAGAACTGTCAGATTTGTGAACAAACAAAGATGGCGGCGCACATGGACGCAGCGCCATGATGCTCATGAAAACTTCTCTGTTTGTTGTTGTTATTACGCCTCATTTTTTAGCGTTTATGCTAAGGCATTTCAAGTCTACAGCAGCCGTGACCTCCTTACTTCAAAACTTAAGTTCCTTCCTTCCTTCATAGAATTTATATTTTTGTTTCTCTCCCACAGAAGCAGAGCAGTCAGCCGTTCAGCGGTTTAAACTTCGACACCGACTACATGGTCCGAGTTGTTCCGTTCCCGACTCTGATGAACGAAAGCTTCTTCCCGCCGTCGTTCCTCAGAACCAACTGTGAGTCCAGCAACCTCCTCACTGCTTCACTTTCCTTTATTACTTACCCAGAATAAAAAACTCTTTCAAACGTTTAGCCAGACAAAATAAGTGGAAGCAGCTTTCCAAAGACTAAATGATGCCTATCAGCTCATCCATATATCTTCACTTTGTCCTCACAGCCAGGTTTGAGTTTTGTCTACTGACAATAAAACCTACCAAGCTCTGGACTAGCTTGTGTGCTAACATGATGCAAAATAAGACCCTTTACAGTTCATGGAAGGATGATATTTTTTCCCTTTTGTGCCGAGTTTAGGACAGTTCACCGTTTCTGTGTCCACATTTCCATGTGGGTCAGCACGATGGGAACTTCCCCATACGCCCTTCTCTACAAACACACTCTAAGCATGCATAGACACTGATTAATTTACCCCTTTATTATGTGAACATTTTCTAGATAATTTCAGGACTTTAAGGACCTGACACTCTCCAGAACTTCCTTTCATACATGCAGCTCACAGTGAAAGTTGATCAGTGAAGAAGAATGGGGGCAAGAGGAAGTCTCTTGTGACTGTTTCTGTGTTGAAGGGAGAGTTCTGTATTTTTGAAGTGGGGTTGTAAGAAGGACTTGTCTTTAGTTCATGTGTTGCATGTGAATATGCATATCTGTAATTTAAGAGGGCACTAGATGAATGTATTATGTAAAGAAGTGTGCCGGTCTGCAGCTGTCCTCATTGACACTCGAGTAAAAACACTTCAGGTTCAACTCGTCCTGGAACGACCTCTGCATCAGAGATAAAACTCCGATCCACCCGAGAAAGACAGAGATAATCATGTCGAGGCTGTCTCTTTAAGTCGGTTGGATCAGTGAGGTGAAGATGAGACAAAAGCATACCAGGACGAGCTCTCTAATCCTTTCTGTGTGTGTATGTGTGTGTGTGTGTGTGTGTTTGTCCTCCAGCGTGTGAAGTCCTCCTGGGATCTGACAACCTGGTCTGCAAACCCTGTAAGTTCCTCAGTGTCGTCATCATAACCAGAGCCACATGCAGACGGAGTCTCTGCATGGTTTGATTGTCTTCTTCTCAACGCACATTAAAGAATATAAAACATTTAGAGATTTGAATCAGTGTTTCAATGCAACGTGAGAATTCAGAGAAGGTTTAAATTCAATCCGTATGATGTTCTTAATCTGAGACGAAGGTTTTAATTTTTAGATTTTACACCAAGAAGCATAAAAAAAAGGCTGCAGATGTTTCATATTAAAAGCCAGCCAGGAAAGAGGGATTATGTTTTGTAATCTTTGCAGGAACTGTCGAGTTCAACGGTGTCAGGCGTGCCTGATAAGTTATCAAACACAGTGTGAGTAATAAGAGGAGGAGAACACTGAAAACGACTCTGATGTTCTGAATCAGACATCAGGGAGGCTTTTATTTTAAATATTATTAAACGGAGGAAACGTCTGCTGTAGATGAACGTAGGAATCAGCACGTTAGATATTCTCCTTTTTGCACAGCTTATTGTATCATTAAAGTGCAGATAGTAAATGTCAAAGAGTCCCCGTTAAGTTGTGTTTCTTTCTGTCTCAGTCTGGAAGCCGAAGACCCTGAACGTGTCTCAGCTGGGATCAAACCTGCACGTGGCGTTCGATCAGGCTCCGCCCTCCTTCGGCTTTCACTTCTACTACCTGTACTACAAACTGAGACAGGACGGACCCTTCAGACTGCAGCGCTGCAAACCCGTGAGTATTTTTCTCGAGGCTTGGGAAAGTCAAGAAATCCTCTGATTCTTCCAGGAGAAGAGACGTTTGAGGAGCTTTTTGAAAACGACTTTTTAGAGTCTGTAGAGTTATCAGACATGGCGGCCGTTGTTTAATTTGTGACCTGGCGGCTGTTTAAAAGGAAGATGACCTTTTGTAGAGACCTAACTGGACCCAGGTCTTGCGCGCCTTCTGGTTTGTTGTAACCAATCAAATGTCTTACAATCAGTTTGGATTCCTTGATCCATTTATTGAAACATCGATGTCGAGTCAGGATTCAAATAATCCAACATAAAACAGATACACTTACTTTAATCCTGCGGTATGATGCCGACAGGTTCACAAACCTGTTTGCTTCCATTCAATGCAATTACCTGCAACCCTGGCTTTATGCCCAGCATAAGCCAAGACTCCCCCTACAGTTCAGAGTTGAAATTACACTTAAATATACAAAACAGTGTCTTACCTGTGTCTCATTTAACAAAGAACACATTTTGGCTCCAACCCCTTTATTTCAGCTCTTAAAACAACAACATCTGTGATTCAGCAGCCTTTGATTTCTTTTTTTAATGTGGTAAGGAACGTGTGACTGGAAATGCAGCGTTGTAATGTGAGTAATGTTTTTTCATGTGCAGGACCTGAACCAGCTCCGAACTACGTGCATCCTCCAGGACGTCACTCCAGGGACCTACACTATAGAGGTATTTGAACGCAGCACAGGACTGAGCCTCATTTACACAACACAGTTTCAAAACACCGCTGAGGATGTGGCTTCATTTGCTTCTTCAGTGTTTTAAATAAATGTTAAACTAACAGTTAAATACAGTGTATAAGACGAACTTTTCATATCTGTTTTAAGTCTAGAAAGTTGGTTGCTTCCTGTATACTGGTGTGACCGATATACCAGTGTAAAGGCACCATAACCATCACCAACATCCTCAGCCCTCACTATCACACACTGCTCACGACCTGACGTAATTAAAAATTCACTCATTCCCTGTGTATTGCAAGCTGTGATGGTAAACATAGCGACGCAGAAGAGGCTGGCAGAGTGACTTTTTACCATCTCTCCTCCGTCATGAGGTCATAACGGTGCAAACGGTGGTGTTCTGTTCAGTACATGAAGCTTGTGGAGCGCTGATTAGATTGAAAGACTAGTGACCAGCGGGTCACTAGTGATTGAGGGTCTGTGCTTCACAACATTCCCCGCAGGCTGAGACCTGAACTAGCATTCTGTAGCTAGTAGGAAACTCCACAAAGTGAAAACAGACGGAACTAAAAGAGCGACACAGTAACGGAAGACGATAGAAATCCACAGCAAGACTGTTTAAACTTTTTTCTCTATGGAAGACCTCTTCCAACGTCAGACTGCGTCTTATAAACTTCATTTTACAGTTGATAAAGATCAAGATTTGAAATGATTCAGGAACAGTTAAATCCCAATTGTAAAATCCACATATATCTGTTTAAACACTGATTGTTTCATTTTCCTGTTTCCTGTTTTCTTTCTTCACTTTCCAGTTAAGAGACGACGGCAACACGACCAGGAGGCAGAGTCAGTACCACGTGAGCCAGGGTGAGAATCACACTCACAGTCTAGAGAATCTGTAACTGATCGATTAACCTGCTGATCATTTTCTAAACTTAATGAGCGATCAGTGAGTCCAATAAAAATGTCCGTCATAGTTTCCCATCGAAGGTGATAGCTCCACACTAACTCTCTCTTTTTAACTCATGGATGTAGTGGTTAAACTGACATGTTGCTGGTTGTGTTTCCTCCCCAGTCCACTCCCCCTGGGCGGGGCCGATCAGAGCCATGGCCATCACAGTGCCTCTGGTCATCATGTCCGCCTTTGCCACTCTGTTCACGGTCATGTGCCGCAAGAAACAGCAAGGTGAGAGCGCTGTTGACCACGTTGACTCCATGTTGTTTAAAGTCTCACAGTTGCATTCATCATATACGGATATATCAACATTTTTAATATATCGACATGTCTTGTTCGATTGTCCGCTCTCGTCTTAGAAAACATCTACAGTCAGCTGGATGAGGAGAGCAGCGAGTCGTCCAATCAAAGTGCAGCACTGAACCCGGAGCGGCCGTGGCCCCGCCCCAAAGTCTTCATCTGTTACTCGAACAGAGACTGTCCCAAACACACCAGCGTCATCCAGAGCTTCGCTTACTTCCTGCAGGACTTCTGCAGCTGTGAGGTGAGACAGCGACAGACGTGAGCGATAAAAGGGCGGGATGAGGAAGAGGAAAACTTTAATAATCATTTTGAATGAGTTAATCATCGGAATCAAAGAGATTTTATTGTCTTGTTCTAAAATCTCTGTTTACTCCTGCTCAGGTGGTGTTGGACCTGTGGGAACACCTGGAGATGTGCAAAGAGGGTCAGATGTCCTGGCTCAGCAGACAGCTGGATGAAGCAAACTTCATCATCACCGTCTGCTCCAAAGGACTACGGTATTTAAATCTAGATCACTCTACTCTATTCTACTCTACTCTACTCTACATTGCTGTGCTTTAAAGAGCACATATTTTACCCCTTTTTCACCTTTTCCACCTTTTCAAACAGTCCCCTGTGGTCTAAATGAAACATCTGTGCTGTGCTTTGGTCAAAATATAACATAAATTAAGCACCAGAGGAGGTTTGTGACCCTGTATAAACCAGCTCTCTCAGAACGCTCCGTTTTGGTGTGTGTGTCTCTTTAAATGCAATGAGCCCCCCTGAGTTTTCCCCGTAGACATCACTCCTCTGTAGCAAGACTAAAAATGGTGGACCTGCTCAAAAGTTTTACATTAGGCTGGAGGTGGAGTCCATGGGTGGAGATACCAGGGGAGGGGAGGGGAGGAGATTTGTTTACCAGAATCGCACTGTGACATCACAAGGAGAGCACATTTGAAACAGAGCATTTTTCACTGTGTTGTAAAACTTATGCAGACCACAAACAAAGGACTGGATGGGTTTATTTCACATTTTGTGGGTCGGTAGACACTCAGGTTACCCAAATATATGTTCAAAAACACTGTCGAAATTGATTTTTCATAACATGTCCCCTTTAAGACCACTGTAGATGTTTTCGAAGTGCCTTCTGCTGCAGTTCCACCACTGGCCGCTAGATGCTGCAAATCACTCTTTTAAAGGAAGTTGCCAGAGCATAGAGAGTAAAATCCTTTAATTTACACTGGTACTTAGTCAGATTTGTGTGTTTTAACAATAATATTAGCTTCAATTGAATCTTGGCTGAAAGAGCTGTACTGTATGGTTTACTTTATAAATTTACATTTTCAGGTGTCTCATCCTTAATCGTCCCGCCTTTTCTCCATGACCATCTTTCCATTATTTTGTTTCTTTCATTTTCTTTTTTTTATCTACCCTACTCTCCATGTTTTGACCATTCTTTCCTTTCCTGTATTTTTTGTTCTCAGAAGAAAAAAACTCTACTATGTAAATAAAGAGTATGAACAGTAATCCATTTTTATATCGCTGTCACAGTCCTCAGCTGGAAAATAAATTAACAGCTTTAATCACAACATTTTATACAACACTATCATCCCCTAACATCTCACTTTCTTCCTTCAGATACTACATGGAGAAAAAGAGCCGCAGAGGAAAGACACCAGTGAGTCGTCGTAATAACAGCAGCAGCAGCAGCAGCTCACCGATTGGTGGATCGGGCAATGATCTGTTCATTGTGGGCGTGGCCATGATTGCTGAGAAACTGCGTCTGGCAAAGAAGAGCGAGGGTGACGGAGCTCAGGAGCTGAACCGCTTCATGACGGTTTACTTCGACTACTCAACGGAGAACGACATCCCTACCATACTGAGTCTGGCTCCCAGGTAAAGGAAACATCTGAGAGGTTAAAGGATGGTGGACATGATGATTAGCTGCAGTTTAAGAGGCAACACATCCTTTCAAACAAACCGGGGGAACGTCTCAACAAACATGCAATGTTTTCAAATAGTTTCTCAGAACCGTATCTCTATCGAAAAAAAGTGCTGGAAGAATGTTGGCTGAGGACATGCTTCTGGTCCTGGCTGCAGATTGAGAGAGATAGGGGGAGGAGCTTGACTCAGGCTTTTGCAGTCATCCCACTGGTGCAGCAGATCATATGTTGATGAATGTATGGTGGTCGGGTAGTGCCTCAAAGAAAAAGAAAACAATGTCAAGTTTGCACACCGCTACATTGTAGCATCCACTCAGAGTCTGAAGAAAGCTGACAAGTGATTCATTTAGATTTTCATGATTCTGAGAATCCAAAAAGGTGGTTTGGTCTGATTGTGATTATCTCCCTTGTTCTGATAACCATTGCTGTCCATCAGTGTTTCTTCTTCTTCTGTTGGTTTTTATTGTGGTTGGTACCCATAAGTGTTGCATTACCGCCATCTGCTGGATGTCTGTCATTTTGATCTCTCACCTGGCACTTTGAATTGTGGAAAACAGTACTCGACTGGTTTGTTGCTTACTGTAAATTGTAAGAATCAGTACGACATATCTTGTGATATCACGCATCGACTATTGCAACTCTCTACTGGCAGGTCTTCCTACATGCACTATCAAACCTCTGCAGATGATACAAAATGCAGCAGCACGACTGGTCTTCAACCTTCCAAAAACAGCACACGTCACTCGGCTATTCATCTCCTTACACTGGATCCCAGTTACTGCTCGCATCAAATTTAAAACTCTGCTGTTCGCTTACAAAACAGCGACAAAAACGTCTCCTCCTTACTTTAACTCTCTCATCCAGGTCTGCACTCCCTCCCGCCCACTACGCTCTGCCAATGAAAGGCGTCTGATCCAACCTTCACAACAGGGTCCTAAGTCTCTGACTAGACTCTTCTCCTCTGTCGCCCCCCGGTGGTGGAATTAACTTCCAAACTCCATTCGATCTGCAGAGTCCCTCTGCACCTTTAAGAAAAAGCTAAAGACCCAGCTCTTTATGAATACCTACTAATTTAACTTAATGATGACGACGATGGTCTTGATATTATTGATGATGATGATGGTTTTCACGATTGTTTTTGTTTGATAACGACGACTTATAAGATGGTTTCTATACTGATTAGAGCTCTCAAGAACTGCCGTCAATGTTGTGCTTTGCCTCTGGTCACGTCCTGTCAGCACCTGTGTGTCCAATCAGACTCAAAGCTGATCGTTTGCTCTTACTGACATTGTTCGCTTTTTTCTAGATCCTTGCTTGTGTTGTACTTACTCTCTGATGTACGTCACTTTGGATAAAAGCGTCTGCTAAGTGAATTGTAGAATTGTAGACATCCAGGTATTTTTGGCAAACTGAGGATCTCGCATTTGTTTTCAAACTACATTTTGGCCAAATCAGTACGTACTATTAGTAAAGTAGGCATTTACAAAAAGAGCCACTGACTAGGTCAGGTGTGTGACCCCAGGCGGCAAAAGGTTTTTTGACCGCTTTGCTGTCACTGTAAGGTTGTGGAATTTGTATGTGTTGCATTTTTATGAACTTTTATGGATTTTGTTTTGCCTTTGGATTAATAGGAGTGTTTTGACTGCATTCCTCTCTGTATGGCGGCCAAGTTAAATAATGATTTCCCGTGTTTAGGTTTAAGTTGATGGACCAGCTCCCGCAGCTCTTCAGCCGGCTTCACTCCAGTCAGTCCAGTCTGTCAGATCGTGACTCTCAGCCTCTCAACGTCTCCAGGAGGAACTACTTCAGGAGTAAGTCTGGACGCTCGCTCTACGTCTCCATCTGCAACATGCACCAGCACATCAACCAGAACCCCGACTGGTTCGAGAAGCAGCTGGCTCCTTCGGGAGACTCCTCATCCTCCTCCTCCTCTAAACCCCCTCCTCTCCCCGCTGACTCGGCTCCGACTCCTCCCCCGAAGCCTCACTGCTCCTCCTGCTCTTCTCAGCACGAGCAAAAGTTTGACTCCGGCCTGGTGCTCAACGAGGTGGTGGTGAGGACGCCGACGCTCGAAGGAGGAAAGGGAGAGCCGAGGAGGAATGTGCTCCTGCTGGCTCCTGGTTCTGCTCACAGTCTTGACCCGGGCTGCAGCCACAGTCCAATTCCAAGTCCTGGTCCCTGTCCAAGTCCAGGTCTGCCACATTGCTCTCTGTCCATGCTGGGACCCACTTCAAGGTAAAGGATGAAGTAATAACTTTTTAGTTTATTTTCTTTTTTATTAGTGGCTCAACTTAACAGGAAGCAAACATCCATCCCTAGACTTACCGTCTGTTTTATGTTTGAAGTAGATGATGTAAAAGGACTCATCAGTCTGACTTCTGCTGCATGTCTGCTCCTTCAGGTCCTCTTCTGGGATATCTGGATTGTTACCTGAAGAATCCTCCTCTTCCTCCTCTGCTCCCTCCATCCTCCAGGAGGAGGCTTGTCCCATCCTCTCCCAGGCAGAAATAGGCTGCCCTTCCTCTCCAGAAGTCCCGCCTCCTCGGGATTCAGGCATCTATGATTCGTCCGTCCCCTCCTCAGAGCTTTCCATTCCCCTGATGGAGGGACTGTCACATGACCTGGCTGAATCCTCCTCCCTGGCTGAGAGTGAATCCTCTTCGTCTGGGCTGGGTAAGGCCGACTGTGAGCGTTTAACAATAAAAGTATCACCCTGTAATAGGATTAAGTAAGTGAATGAATAATGACACGTTGGTTGTGTGTCTTTTAGGGGACGAGGAGCCGCCTGCCGTCTCTTCTCTCCGCTGCAGCGCCGCCACGGTCTGTAAAGCTCAGCTGCACCACCACGACCATCTGAAGCACAGTGAGGGACTAGCACCTGTGGCATTATCGTAGGAGACCCCTCCTGCTGCTTAAAAGAGGACCCGCCCTGTGATGTCATCACTGGGACTAAAAAATGTGCTTACTTTGAACCTGAACTTTTTCAAACAAGTGCTGTTCTCCTCTCGGGATGGAAACAAAAACAGGAATGAACAAACAGCACTGCGTTGGTTCACCTGTGGACGGTGACTATTGTAAGCACTGAGTGTAAGAACACTGCTCACTGCTTACTTACTATATGACCACAGAATCACAGAACACCACTCCCTGGTAACTATGGTTACAGCAGTGTTTTAGATCACTCCCTGGTGACTTTGTAACCACAGAGCGTTTTAGAACAATACTAACTTCTAATGATTATAACCACTTATCAGTTGAACATTACTCCAAGGTGACTTTTGTACCCACTGCTCTGAGAACACATCTCCCTGGGGACTATGGTAACCACAGACCTCTAGAACACTACTCTCTGGTTACTATGGTGACCACAGACTTCTAGAACACTACTAACTGGTGACAATGGCAACTGCAGAGATTTAGAACTCTAACTATGGTAACCACAGACCTCTAGAACACTACTCTCTGGTTACTATGGTGACCACAGACTTCTAGAACACTACTTCCTGGTTACTACGGTAACCACAGACTTCTAGAACACTACTCTCTGGTTACTACAGTAACCACAGACTTCTAGAACACTACTCTTTGGTGACTATGGTAACCACAGACTTGTACAACACTACTCTCTGGTTACTACGGTAACCACAGACTTCTAGAATACTACTCTCTGGTCACAATGGTAACCACAGATCACTAGAACAGTACTCTCTGGTCACTATGGTAACCACAGACCTCATGACACTACTATCTGGTGACAATGGTACTCACAGAATTCTAGAACCCTACTTCCTGGTTACTATGGTAACCACAGAGTTCTAGAACACTACTTTCAAGTGACTATGGTACTCACATACTTTTAGAATACCACTCCCTGGTGACTATGGTAACCACTTAAACAGTACTTCCTGGTGACTTTGGTACTCACATACTTCTAGGTTCCCTGGTTATTACGGAAATCACAGAGCTCTAGAACACTACTGCGTGGTTAACCATGGTAACCGCAGAGTTCTAGAACCCTACATCACGGTAACCACTGTCTCTAGAACACCAGCCTCCAGAAGCTAAGGAACTCTTTTTGAAGGACTTCCTGATGCCGACCAAGCAAACCCAAGTGAAACCAAAGAGTGCCTCAGCCCTGCGCCTCCATTCATGAGTTGATGTAACATTGACTTGTTGACCCCAGGAGGCGTCCAGTTGTTCCCGCCAAAATAACCAACCGGATCAAAAACCTTCAGAAGTTTATTTTTTTACCAAACAGCTGCTCAATGTGGAAGAAGATAAAATGTGCATATTCAGAATCAAAGATCGTTTTATATCATGTTAACATTTAGGACCAAAACCAAGTAAATGCCTAAAACAAACACGTTTATTATTTAACCTCTTTTATTTAGGAACGCTCTTTACTCTGAAGAGAAACGGCTGTTTTCAACATAGAACTGTCCTCTAAATGTTCATTGACAAATTGTAGAAGTGGAGCAGGCAGATCTCTGATGACCACTCAGAAATCAACGGACAAACTTAAAAAAAAAAAAAAAAACTGTCAAATCAACTAAAACCTGCTAATGTGATCAAAAAAAATGTGCTAAAATAGATGTTTGATGTATGTTAACAGGAATTTTAATTTTCAAACTTTTTCATTGACAAACTTTAATCATACAGTTGAACTCAGTGTTGCCACTGCTGAAACATAAAGGGATGAAAACTGTGGTTACATTGTTCAGCTCAATTTGACATATTTGAACATTTGACCATATTGACATATTGTTGCAGGAAGCAGCGATGATGAGGCCGTTGTGAAAAGTGACATTTAACTTTTTAAAATCTTATCAAACCAGATTTCAAGATGTCACTGGACTCTCATTGTCCAACAATTCTGGCTTCTTGAGAATTCGATTTATATCTGATGTGTTTCATGAGCTACAGTCCCACACGTTGTCTTTTATACCTGATGTGTTTCATGAGCTACAGTCATACACGTTGTCTTTTTTCCGTACGGCTTCTGTTTCTTCTGCAGGGTTGAGTTTGTTTGAAGGGAAGATTCAGCGTTTCCTACTTGTACATAGTATTATTATTATTTTATTTTCTTCCTGGAAATGTCTGTTTTTCTCCACTTTTTTTTGTAAAGTTAGTCTGTCGTTTACTTTATTTGTCTACATCTTCTAGAACCGTACTGTTTTATAGTACTTCAGTGTAAGAAATAGATCAACCCGTCGAATAAAATGCTCTTCATTTGAAGCTCCCCATCAGTGTCTCACTTTTTGCAAAAATGAAAAGAGTACACATTGCACACAGTGTACAAAACAATCCCACTGTCAATAAGAAAAATCAGTAACAAAAATGCAAAAGTTACATTTTAATGCTAAATGGACTTGAGACACTTCTGACTACTTATGGCACGTTTTACACCGCAGGTCACACCTACCCATTCACACACCTACACATTCACACACTGATGGTAGAGGTTGATGTGTGAAGTGACGATCAGAAGTAACTAATCCATTCGTACACATCACGCCGCGGACGAAGCAGCGGGAGCAATTCAGCGTTAAGTGACTCTTGCCCAAGTGCTCCTCCTGCTGCCTTGTCTCCCTCCCCGCTCAGGTTGCCTTCAGGTAGAAAGTGGCGGAGCCAGTTTGATGTTGTGCACCTGAGCTGGCTGGGCCTTGGTATTTAAACTGGCTTCTCGTCTCTCTCTCTCTCCCTCTCTCTCGTCAACACTAACTTTGGTTTGTGGAATTTGTTTTTGCATCCACACCACACACATTCACCATTACGACCACCACTGATTTACAGACAGCATATTCTTTTATTCTGATATCTTACCTTAGTTTTCCATAAATTATCGTTTAAATAACTTTAACATTCTGTGGTCTCCATGTTCGTCCAGCTCACTGAGCCTGGGTTGAGAGACGACCGACTCTAGCTACTGAGCCACAGAAAGACAAGAATTTAAACTTCAACACGATTCTAAAAAATCTCACACATTTGCTACCTGTTTCGATGCCACAGCCACAAAAAAACAAGTCATAAGCACCCAGCAACATTTCAGAAACAAACCTATGAAGGGGATTTAGACATTGCTCTATCTCCCTCACTTGCAGCAACCTTAAGTTCCTAGTATGACAGAAGATCTGAAGTTTTTTTTCTAAAGCTTTGATACTTCTGGATACTCTCATTCAATAAGATACCAGAGATTGTATGGTTGTAAAACATGGGAATTGAAATGTATTGAACATTTTTTTTACTTTTATACATTCAAAGACGAATAAAAAACATTGCAGCTAAAAAGAACTCCTATTTTTTAAGTTTGTAGCGTGTTGTAAAGTTGTCTTTCATGATTAAACGATGATAACAAATGTGAGCAGAGAACACTTTTATTAGAATAAAATTTAACTTAAAGCTGACTGAGAGGTTTGAGTTTCTTACAGCTCAGCACACACACACACACACAGTGACATAAAACCCAGCAGACAGCTCTGTAGTGTCTGAGTGGTGAAGCAGAAATGATTAAAACAACACCCTGCTCTTAAACTAACAGACAGCCGAGCTCAAAGGATCACACTCAGACAGCCTCGGTACCTCCGGAATAAAACACAACTCAACATTTATCAGCTTCAACTCATAATTAATCTGATAACTAATAATCAAGTTTCCTGAGTTTGGAGATGACGGGTACTCAAGTTAATACAATTTTTTTTATTTGTATTCCGTTACAGAAGGAAATAACTGAAGTGGACTGAACTCGTAATGTTTAATTCTGAGAGTCTAATATGGATTATTTTACTGAAGTTAAACATCTAAACATCAAAACCACCACTGGTCTCTATATGGAGAGCCTATCAGGCCATTATTCACCCCCCCCCCCCCCCTCTCTCCTGCTTTTTAAAAAAACAATTCAAAACACTTTTTTAAAGTCAACTTTATAGTCAATACAGATTAAAAAAAAATACTTGTATCGTTTGCAAAAGCTTGTTTTTATTTCAATTGTAAAGAACTGCATCCCAACAAGCAGACAGTCAGGATAGAGTTATACTTACATATATATATAATTATTATCATAAAACACTCAAGGCAAAATATGATTGCCTTAAGTGCCTTGAGATAAATGGTCAAGAACTTGGTTGATTCAATTTACACATCTGAAAATGAGTGTGAAAAAACACAAACGTCATGCTCCGCTTGTCATTGATCGACCACCATGCCATCAGTTTAATATAAATAAACTTGACGAGATAGACTAGTCTAAATATATATTATTACTAATTGTCTACCAAAGTTCGAACAGACTTCTGTAAATAATAATGTCAGATAATATGGCAACCGAAAAGATGAAAGAAAGGATCAGAAAACTTGCAATTACCTCAATGTATTAAGGTTGAATTGTTTTGAATATATTTAAGTGATATTTCTCAATGATTTTAACTGACAGTAGAACTTTTAAGGCTTTAAGGCTTTAAGGCTTTTAAAAAAAAATATCTTCTGGACAACTGTATTCAATAAATTTGGTAACTGAATAATGACCCAATTGGCTTTCCATACATTTCATCTGGAAAGTAGCCGATGATTTAGGCAGCTCTTATTTTGAAGGTGCCACCGGAAATCACTTGAGTTTGATGTTGAGATGAGAGGTAGGATTTTCTTTACAATCACAGAGACTCGCAGTTTTTTGTTCAGGTGAATCCTCGGACTAAAGTTTGACTTTTGATTTTAAAGAAGAAGAAAAGTTTGTTTGTTTGTTTTCTCAGCGGAAGAGCGTCAGTAACCGCAAACCTGCTCGGCTCAGTGTTTTGTTTTTTTTAATCTTGTGGATCAGATCTGGATCTTTGGGAGGAGCTGCAGCCCGATGCAGACAGGTGATGGATGTCAGCGGGGATCAAGGTGAGCAGGTGCATTGACAAAGACACTTTCTGTGAGGTCTTTATCAAAGAAAAATACAAAAATCTGCAGAATAATGGGCTTTTTTTGTGAGCGTGAGAGAAGAAGAATGTGAGGAGGATAGACAGGGAGTGAACCTTTACGCCGCCTGTCTGTCTCTCTCTCTCTCTCTCTCTCTCTCTCTCTCTCTCTCTCTCTCTGCCTGTCTGTCTGTTTCATCATAAAATGACAATCTGTGTGGGAATCTTTAAAATCACTGTGAAAGATCAGCAGTTCAGAAACACTGAAACTGTCCGTCCACTAAAGAGAGAGAGAGAAAAGTCTGAAAGAATAGAGGTTTTATGACTGCCTGTGAGTCACAAGTTTGCCTGAGAGTGACTATATAGTCTGCAAACACACACACACACACACACACACACACACACATGGTTCTCAGTAAACAGTTTACAATCATGACAGTTTGCTGTGAAAAATCTGGTTTATTTGTGTTTTTTACTGAAGCTCAGAAGAGGTTAGAGCTCAGATTTTTTTACTTTTGTTAAAGTAGAAAAGTAGGAGAATTGTCAGTAAAATGTTTAGGCTACTTATTGTCACAATAATACTCATGAAAGTAGCCTACTCATTAATGTCACAGTGTAGTAGTCCTGTGATGTAATCTATCAGAGCCACTGATTACATGTAAACAGTCGTGGAAAAGCAAAGTTCATTTACCTGAGTGATAGTGTTGTAGTACAAGAAATCAGTCTTGGCCTCAAGACCGGTCGCCAGATCACTTTTTTAAGGTCTCGTCTCGGTCTCAGAATAGGGGTACTCCAGATTTTAAATCAAGACCAGTCAAGACCACCATGTTCTGCTATTTCAAATCATTATTGTGATGGGAAAACAACCCTTTCTAAAAAAACGAATAACTTCATTTTTTCCTCTCTCTACTAATGGTCTTGGTCTTGTCTCCTTCTCGATCCCTAAATGTCTTGGTCTTGGTCTTGTCTCCTTCTCGAGCCCTAAATGTCTTGGTCTTGGTCTTGTCTCCTTCTCGATCCCTAAATGTCTTGGTCTTGGTCTTGTCTCCTTCTCGATCCCTAAATGTCTTGGTCTTGTCTCCTTCTCGATCCCTAAATGTCTTGGTCTTGGTTTTGTCTCCTTCTTGATCCGTAAATGTCTTGGTCTTGTCTCCTTCTGGATCCCTAAATGTCTTGGTCTTGGTCTTGTCTCCTTCTTGATCCCTAAATGTCTTGGTCTTGTCTCCTTCTCGATCCCTAAATGTCTTGGTCTTGGTCTTGTCTCCTTCTTGATCCCTAAATGTCTTGGTCTTGTCTCCTTCTCGATCCCTAAATGTCTTGGTCTTAGTCTTGTCTCCTTCTCGATCCCTAAATGTCTTGGTCTTGGTCTTGTCTCCTTCTGGATCCCTATATGTCTTGGTCTTGGTCTTGTCTCCTTCTCGATCCCTAAATGTCTTGGTCTTGTCTCCTTCTCGATCCCTAAATGTCTTGGTCTTGGTTTTGTCTCCTTCTGGATCCCTAAATGTCTTGGTCTTGTCTCCTTCTGGATCCCTAAATGTCTTGGTCTTGGTCTTGTCTCCTTCTCGATCCCTAAATGTCTTGGTCTTGTCTCCTTCTGGATCCCTAAATGTTTGGTCTTGGTCTTGTCTCCTTCTCGATCCCTAAATGTCTTGGTCTTGTCTCAGTCTCAGAGCTCTCTGGTATCGGGTATATCTTGGTCTTGACTACCCTTAAGTCAGCCGTTGAATAAACTCTGACTTGCTTTAATGGTTAAACAGGAGAGAAATTGGCGGAATAGAGGGAGTCTTACACCAAAAGAAGTCGTGAAACAAACATAGGTATCAGTATCAGCCCTGATTTTCCCAGTCAGTGCGTCTCTGTATTTAGAAGTATAAAAACTTTCAACAGGTAGCATAGTGTTTCTCCCATGTCCACAGAAGACGGCTGAGATGTTACGTCAGGCTGCACGTCATCATCGTCATCGTTGTCTCATGTTTAGCATGTTTTATCCTCAGTTTTGCATGTTGATAGTAATTTATTGAAGATTAATTTTTGAGCCTTTAGCTTCTATTATAGGACAGTGGATAGAGTAGAAAACAGAGAGAGCTATAGAGGGAGCCACAGGCCAGACATGAACCCGGGCCACGTGCTTGGTGGAATACAGCCTCCATACATGGGGCGCTAACTAACCACTAGGCCATCAGAGTCCCAAGCATGTTAATTGTTTTTATTCGTCTTGTGCTGCAGTGTTCTTGTTGCTCATGTGAGTAGCGCCCACCTATTGGACCAATAAATGCTCTGAATTATAGTGTCATAGTCAAGGATTTTAGTAGTTTTCCTTCTAATCGCAGTAATGACGAGGACAGATAGCCAATCAGTGGTGGTCTTCGCCGGTCTTTATTTAAAAGCTGGAGTCCGCCCAGTCTGAGACCGAGACAAGACAGAGTAAAAAAAGCTCTTGATTCCGAGACCAGACCGAGACCTTTAAAAAGACAGATTTCGTACTACAACACTACTTAATAATCATAATACATTTTATTTTTTTAAAAAAAGAAAAAGATAAAGACAACACATGAGGAATAAACCATCAGACATTGCGACATTACACACAGGTCATAACCAACAACGTATAAACCACACATTTAAAGAACACACAGCGAGGTCACTCTTTAAAAGCTTGTTTGGAAAGGTGAGTCTTGAGTCATGATTTGAATGTGGATGGATCAGTGTTGAATATGTGAAGGGAGTGAGTCCCAGAGGGAGGGAACAGCAAGTCATACATACATCATAATTACACCTCTGGTTACATAATGGTACAGAAACACTTTGGTAACACAGAGAAAATTTCAGTTTGAAAGGAGGAACTGTGACCTTGAGCAAGGCACCTAACCCCCAACAGCTCGGGCGTTCTTTGATGTACAAGCACCACGTACGTTCTGCACATGTGTGAGAGGAAATAACTCTCCATGCCAGCAGGCGGCGGTAGTCCGTTGTTATGATACAAGAAGACCATTTTCACACGGCTGTTGCTCACCACTCGTGTTATAGGTAGCCTACTAATGGAGAATAATGTCTGATAAAAAGTTGAAAATGGCGCTGGTGTTGTCAGCTCTTGGTCTTTTAGTGGAAAAAGAAAAGAAGAGGCAGAGGAGACAAATAAGGAGAACCCGCACTAATGGGGGAAAGCATGGAGACTACAGCGGCATGCTCAAGGGGATTTCCTGAACCTGAGTCGAAAGCTGGAGATAAATGAAACCACCCAAGAGCCAATCAGAGAGATTCTTCTCACAGACCGCCGATTCAACATGTCAAGTCGGGCAGAAAAACGACGATCTCCTTGGTGTGTCAGGGCCTTTAGGAAGTTAGACGATCAGCTTTATTTATTGTCTTTGTTTGAGCAACTTTAAATGGAGCTGAATCAGAATAACATCTGTATGGTATTATTTGGCCTAATAACAACAAAAGAGGGATTATTTTAGGTATTTGATTGCTCATTTCTGGGGTGGATACAAATTTGCATCCAGTGTTTGAGTTTGAATCTTCACATCCTTTGTGTAGCTTCTATAAATACCTGTCATTAAGAGAAGAAGCAACTCCTCTGTAGCTCCCTGATTGTAAAGACAAGACATTCAAATACTAAATGACTTATCACTCTGTTAGCTTGTTTATGCTAACACAATGCTAATAACGTTGAATCTTAACAGTCATTAAATAAAGCTAAATATATTCATTAATTAAGACTTTAAATAAAAGCACGAGCAGCGTGTTGTCGACGTGAGCACAGACTCGGTGTGGATGTTTGGAGGAATGTCGTTCTGCTGCTGTCAAGGAACAAAGAAGAAGTTTGTTCTGATGACGTTTGTTCTCAGACTAGTCGTCGTGTTTGTATCTGCAGTATGCTGCCCTGCGGGTTCACGAGGTGTGTGTGTGTGTGTGTGTGTGTGTGTGTGTGTGTGTGTGTGTGTGTGTGTGTGTGTGTGTGTGTGTGTGTGTGTGTGTGTGTGTGTGTGTGTGTGTGTGTGTGTGTGTGTGTGTGTGTGTGTGTGTGTGTGTGTGTGATTAACATAGTTCTAATGTCAGCAGCCGTACAGAAAATGCCATCAGGCTTAACAAGAAAAAAAAAAGTTATAAAAACAGTATTCTGTGTTTTATCTTGAGATCTAAACTTTTTTTCATTGAGATAACGATGCCTTTTTTTCCTGTGATAATTAGTTAATTTCTTGAGTTCTTTAGAAAACAACATAAATCATCTTGTTATCAGAGAAAACCCGCTTTGATGTTTCAAGATAATGACATGAAGAAGTCGTCGCTACATAATCAGAGGAAAATGGAGTTAAATAAATTGAATGGATGCATGTCCTCTTAGAGCTTCTGCAAGTGGATGAGGAATCATTTTATAAATTGTTGTTTTATTCTTAAGAGGTGTCTTTTCAGTTTTTAGAAGAAGATAAAAGATACACTGAGAGTCCGAGCAGGTCAGCGTTTCCTCGTCTGTTTCCTGAAAAACGACCTCACTTCATGTTCAGATTTTTCCACAGCAGGAAATGTTCTCATCCCACCTGCCTGAAGATAACACAGACTGAGAGTCAGATTCTTGACCTCTGATCAGCTGTCTGTCCTCGTTCTTTGCTCCTAAATAATAAGAGAAGATTTCAGTTTTTGTTTCTCGTTATCTCAGAATGTTTTGAGCATCAGTTCAGTTTAACTCTGACACTGCAGATTAAAAAAAAACACACTCTGGTGCTCTTACTGTCATTACACAAGAAACCTTGCTTATGATAGTGGAACAATGCATTTTCTAACTTTACATTTTTCTGAGCCTTTTCACGTCACACCTGCTGTTATTCTAAATGTTCTAGTTTTGTTGTCTGGCCGTCTGTACGCTCGTCCGTCCTGTTTTTGTGAACCCTCTCGAGTGCTATCTTTAAATTTGGCATCATTCTTTTTCAAGGTCAAACCTATAAAAAAAATGGACGTAGTCTCAGAGACGTAACCCATTTGTTTCTGAAGAGGCTTTTTGAAGCCCAACAATGGCAGACGCCATATTGGATATTCTCAATTAATGGTCACTCTACAAAAAAAGGACAAAGAGATGGAGCTGCAGTGAGCCGGAGGTGAGATTGTTTTTCACTGTGCCTGAGCATGCCCCCTCAGGCTCAGGCACTCAGGCACAGTTCCTGAGTACTTTTGTGTTCAAACTGATCGAATAAATCTGACTTTGGGGTGACTCGGATCTGGGCTCAGGTCCCTAATGTGAAAACACCCTTAATCCTCCTGACAAACAGCTACAATGCACCTAACAGGAAGGCTACTTGCCGCGCATTTGGACAGAGCAGAGCAGAGCGGCGTCGCAGGCATGCACTGGAGACGGACCGAGGTACCTGCAGTGTAAACACAGGCATTAACTAGAGAGGGCGCGGTCATCTCTGGAGTACGCAGACTGAATTTGACGCAGAATCTGTGGCAACTGGCAGTAACTGTTGTTCAACTTAACCACACACCTGATTATTAAAATGAATGCATAACTCAAAGTCTTACAGCGGGCAGGTTATACGTTTCTCCTCGCCCTGCTCCTTTTTTTGTTTTTTTGGGCCTGTGTGAGAGGAGGGGAAGCCTCTGCAATGTTCTGCTTAAACAGAACAAAATAACACAAATTAAATGAAATAATCAAAACAGATGAGTAATAAAACATGTGACCCCAAACAGATACAGAAATGAGCTCTTGAGACAAACCCTCTTATTTGAACCAGCTGTAAACGTGTTTATTTCTGCTGTAAAAATGGTCATTGTCATTTGGGACTTAATGGGGATTCATGGCTTTAGCAGTCTGCCTTAATTCTTAAATGTCTCATAAAGTTTTGGGATTTTTGGGAACTTTTACTGTTAGTTTGACTAAAGCTAAGCTCTTCACAAGAAGCTCATTCCTCTTTAAGTCTGAAAACTGTTCAGTGAGAAAAAGATTAGAAACAGATGAGGAGCGAAAGATTCAACAGAGAGAGAGAGAGAGAGACGAGCCTGCAGCCAAACACACCTCTGAACTGGATTATAACGTGTGTGTGTGTGTGTGTGTGTGTGTGTGTGTGTGTGTGTGTGTGTGTGTGTGTGTGTGTGTGTGTGTGTGTGTGTGTGTGTGTGTGTGTGTGTGTGTGTGTGTGTGTGTGTGTGTGTGTGTGTGTGTGTGTGTGTGTGTGTGTGTGTGTGTGTGTGTGTCTTATTGCGTGGATTTGTGGGTGGGTGGGTGTGCAGCATCCAGGGTGGGATCACTTTTTGCTGTTGGAAAAAGCCCTGCAACTCCCAGGAACGAATGACTCACACACTTAAACACATACATACACACACACACACACACACACACACACACACACACACACACACACACACACACATATTTCATACATGTAATCTAGAACACACACACACACACATATACATACACACACACTAAAAAGACTACAAAAGCTCTGATCAGTCCAATAATGAAAAACAAGTTTCTCGTAAGTTTCTGGTTTGTGTTAGCGTGTTAGCTAGTTAGCTTGTGTTAGCATATGTTAGCATATTACCGTGGTAGCATCCAACACTCATTGTAAAATAAGTGTCCTGAAGCTACCCTTATATGCAGGAAGATTTAACTCTGTAGAGATCATGAGGTTTGTGTGTGTGAGTGTGTGTGTGTATTTGGTGTGTACTTGTGTGTGTGTGTGTGTGTGTTTCCTACAAGGTCACGGAGGACAGGAAACAGAACATGTAAGGTTTTTTTTTTTTTACACCATAAATCCATAAATCCTTCAATAAATTGTCATAAATTCTCGTGGCTTGCTAGTTTTAAACCCGTTTCACATTTAAAGCTCCATCAGGGAATGTTCTTCAGAATGATAAAACCGGTTGCTAGGCAATGTCTATAGCTTAATAACAACAATAGACAATAGAGAGTACATAAATAATATAAATGTAAGTACTAGTGATAAGAAAGAAAACAGCAGAAGGTGGTTAAAGCTGTAAGGTAATACAGTTTAAAGGAATTAATTCAGAGATTAAAAAAGTCAACAAGATGAAAACAATATAAAAATAGAGGAGAAGAAGATGACGAGGACATCACATGACAGGAAATAAAAGCGTCAGGCGCTGCACATCCGTCCTGTCTCTATGACAACAGTCTGTTAACAACAGTCGCTGTATGGCCGACACTGCTCCACTGCTTTTTAATGCATGTTTTTTTTTATTAGAGATCATTTTCAGATCAGCTGATCAAACAGGGTGCAAAGAGGATGTGGGTACAAGACATTATCCATAGGCGGCAAAAATACAGGGATTATCATACATTTGGAAAAGAACGCCTGTGACGTCGACAAGGTAACGTCGGTGTTTGGCACCTGCAGGCCAACTCTGGAACGACAACCCGCTTGGTATATATTTTCTTTTCTACATTCGTGATATCCGTGATATAAGTTTGATTCACTTATCAAATCTCTGAACTGTATCCACTCCCAAACGTTGTCACTGGCTGGAGGAAACTCACCAGCTCCCCGCCTAGAAACGTCCCGGGTCGACCAAAACAAACCAACGCGTGAAAATCCAGTCAGAGCACAGGCTCTCTGCAGACACAGTCCCCAGCACACATGTATGGAAGCCCAGAAGGGATGAGTGAGCAGCTTTACTTTTGTATAAAGTCTGTAATTTATCTTTTTGGAAAATGCTGCAGACGCCTTTGTGCAGGTGAAATGCAAAAATAAAAATGTGGTATGTAAAATCATGATTACTTAAAGACACACTCAGATCTCCTCTCAGTGCAGACGTAGATAATCGGTGTTTGATCGACACTTTCTCTCCCTCCTGTTGATTTGATTGCATCTGCTCTGGCGGCTCAACCTGTCAGCAGTAGAATACAAAGAATTCCCTGACGTTATTTTATTTACAGCCAACATACCCAACATGTAATAAGCGAGAGTCACTTAAATACCTTTAAAGGGAGGGCAGAGTCTTTGGTGTTAATTAAAGCCTTCACATAATGCAGGTAGACATTACTCTGCAGAGTTTGTTAGCATCACTTGGACTTACTGGAGCTCACTGAGGTTTCCTTATAAATGTCAAATTAGTATTTCCCCTCCTTTATTTGAAGATTGTTTTGAGGGTTTTATTCCTTTTAATTAGAGAAAAGGACTGGGGTGAGAGAAAGGGGAATGACATTGGGGAAAGTTCCCAGGGTCGGAGTTGAAGCCTGGGCCGCCCCCTTCAAGGACTATAGCCTCTGTATGGGGCGTGCAATATCACATCTAGGCTACTGATACCCTAAGTCGAGCATAGGACCTGGAGTATTGGGGGTCCCACCTTAAAACATTAGTTTTTCACTGCAAAGTAAATTCTTCTGAGAGGAATTCCAGGTAAACAGAAAAAAAAACAACTACAACAGACGTCCTGTTAAAAAGTGTCTTGTTAGTATTTTCAGTTTTTTCAAGTTGTTATTCTGAACTTTTTGCAGCCAATGTTTGAGATAAATTATAAAAATGTTTTAATTTGGGGCTCGCTGGTGGCGCAGTGGTTAGGGCGCGCGTCCCATGTGTTGAGACTCTCGTCTTGAGCGGTAGGCCCTTTCCGCATGTCATTCCCCGCTCTCTCTCCCTGGTTTCCGACTCTATCCACTGTCCTCTCTCTGCATTAAAGGCACAAAAAGCCCA